>NC_091124.1:166202664-166212664 GCF_040183065.1 Periplaneta americana
GGGCTAGTGGCAGTTGCTGTGGTCGTTGGGTTGGTCTCGTCGATGGCGGTGGCAGTGGTATTAGTAGTAGTAGTAGTAGTATTTCTAGTGGCAGTTGCTGTGGTCGTGGGGGTTGTCTCGACGTTGGCAATGGCAGTGATATTACTAGTAGTAGTAGTAATGCTAGTGGCAGTTGCTGTGGTCGTGGGGATTGTCTTGTCGTTGGCGGTGGCAGTGTTATTAGTAGTAGTAGTAGCAGTAGTAGTGCTAGTGGCAGTTGCTGTGGTCGTGGGGTTGGTGTCGTCGTTGGCGATGGCAGAGGTAGTAGTAGTATTAGTATTAGTGCCAGTGGCAGTTTTTGTGGTCGTGGGGGTGGCCTCGTCGTTGGCGATGGCAGTGGTATTAGTAGTAGCAGTATTAGTAGTACTAGTGGCAGTTGCTTTGGTCGTGGTGGTGGTTTCGTCGTTGGCGATGGCAGTGGTATTAGTAGTATTAGAAGTAGTGCTAGTGGCAGTTGCTGTGGTCGTGGGGTTGGTCACGTCGTTAGCGGTGGCAGTGGTATTAATAGTAGTAGTAGTAGTAGTAGTAGTAGTAGTAGTAGTAGTAGTAGTAGTAGTAGTAGTAGTAGTAGTGCTAGTGGCAGGTGCTGTGGTCGTGGGTGTGGTCTCGTCGTTGGCGTTGGCAGTGATATTATTAGTAGTAGCAGTAGTGCTAGTGGCAGCTGCTGAGGTCGTGGGGGTGGTGTCGTCGTTGGCGGTGGCAGTGTTATTAGTAGTAGTAGTATTAGCAGTACTAGTGGCAGATGCTGTGGTCGTCGTGGTGGTCTCGTCGTTGGCGATGGCAGCGGTATTAGTAGTAGTAGTACGAGTGGCAATTGCTGTGGTCGTGGGGGTGGCCTCGTCGTTGGTGATGGCAGTGGTATTAGTAGTAGTAATAGTGGTAGTTGTAGTACTAGCGACAGTTGCTGTGGTCGTCGGGGTGGTCTCGTCGTTGGCGATGGCAGTGGTATTAGTAGTATTAGTAGTAGTAATAGTGGTAGTAGTAGTAGTAGTAGTAGTAGTAGTAGTGCTAGTGGCAGTTGCTGTGGTCGAGGGATTGGTCTGGTCGTTGGCGGTGGCAGTGGTATTAGTAGTAGTAGTAGTAGTAGTAGTAGTAGTAGTAGTAGTAGTAGTACTAGTGGCAGTTGCTGTGGTCGTCGGGGTGGTGTCGTCGTTGGCGGTAGCAGTGGTATTAGTAGTAGTAGTGCTAACGGCAGTTGGTGTGGTCGTGGGGGTGGTCTCGTCGTTGGCAATGGCAGTGGTATTGGTAGTAGTAGTACTAGTGGCAGTTGCTGTGGTTGTAGGGGTGGTCTCGTCGTTGGCGATTAAAGTGGTATTAGTAATAGTAGCACTAGGGACAGTTGCTGTGGTCGTTGGTGTGGTCTCGTCGTTGGCGGTGGCAGTGGTATTATTTGTAGTAGTAGTAGTAGTAGTACTAGTGGCAGTTGCTGTGGTCGTCGGGGTGGTCTCGTCGTTGCCGGTGGCATTGGTATTAGTAGGAGCAGTAGTAGTAGTTCTAGTGGCAGTTGCTGTGGTCGTCGGGGTGGTCTCGTCGTTGGCGATGGCAGTGGTATTAGTGGTAGTAGTAGTAGTAGTACTAGAGGCTGTTGCTGTGGTCGTGGGTGGGGTGTCGTCGTTGGCGGTGGCAGTGGTATTAGTAGGAGTAGTTGTAGTAGTACTAGTGACAGTTGCTGTGGTCGTCGGGGTGGTCTCGTCGTTGGTGATGGCAGTGGTATTAGTGGTAGTAGTAGTAGTAGTAGTAGTAGTAGTAGTAGTAGTAGTAGTAGTAGTAGTAGTAGTAGTAGTAGTAGTGGCAGTTGCAGAGGTCGTCGGGGTGGTCTCGTCGTTGGCCGTGGCAGTGGTATTAGTAGTAGTAGTAGTAGTAGTAGTAGTAGTGCTAGTGGCAGTCGCTGTGGTCGTGGGGTTTGTCTCGTCGTTGGCGGTGGCATTGGTATTAGTAGTAGTAGTAATAGTGGCAGTTGCTGTGGTCGTGGGGGTGATCTCGTCGTTGGCGGTGGCATTGGTATTAGTAGTAGTAGTAATAGTGGCAGTTGCTGTGGTCGTGGGGGTGGTCTCGTCGTTGGCGGTGGCAGTGGTATTACTAGTACTAGTAGTAGTAGTAGTAGCAGTAGTAGTAGTAGTAGTAGTAGTAGTAGTAGTAGTAGTAGTAGTAGTAGTGGCAGTTGCAGAGGTCGTCGGGGTGGTCTCGTCGTTGGCGGTGGCAGTGGTATTAGTAGTAGTAGTAGTAGTAGTAGTAGTAGTAGTAGTAGTAGTAGTAGTAGTTGCTGTGGTCGTCGGGGTGATCTCGTCGTTGGCGGTGGCAGTGGTATTAGTAGTAGTAGTAGTAGTAGTAGTAGTAGTAGTAGTAGTAGTGCTAGTGCAGTTGCTGTGGTCGAGGGAGTGGTCTCGTCGTTGGAGGTGGCAGTGGTACTAATAGTGGTATTAGTAGTAGTAGTAGTAGTAGTAGTAGTAGTAGTAGTAGTAGTAGTAGTAGTAGTAGTAGTAGTAGTAGTAGTGCTAGTGGCAGTTGCTGTGGTCGTCGAGTTTGTCTCGGCGTTGTCGGTGGCAGTGGTATTAGTAGTAGTAATACTAGTAGCAGTGCTATTGGCAGTTGTTGTGGTCGTGGAGTTGGTCTCATCGTAGGCGTTGGCATTGGTATTAGTAGTAGTAGTAGTAGTAGTAGTAGTAGTAGTAGTAGTAGTAGTAGTAGTAGTAGTGGTAGTAGTAGTGAGAGTGGCAGTCGCTGTGGTCGTGGGGGTGGTCTCGTCGTTGGCGGTGGCATTGGTATTTGTAGTAGTAGTAGTAGTAGTAGTAGTGGTAGTAGTAGTGAGAGTGGCAGTCGCTGTTGTCGTGGGGGTGGTCTCGTCGTTAGCGGTGGCAGTGGTATCAGTATTAGTAGTAGTAGTAGTAGTAGTATTAGTAGAAGCACCAGTGGCAGTAGCAGTGGTCGTTGTGGTGGTCTCGTTGTTGGCGGTGACAGTGGTATTAGTAGTAGTAGTAGTAGTAGTAGTAGTAGTAGTAGTAGTAGTACTAGGGGTAGTTGCTATGGTCGTCGGGTTGGTCTAGTCGTTGGCGATGGCAGTGGTATTAGTAGTAGTAGTAGTAGTAGTAGTAGTAGTAGTAGTAGTAGTAGTAGTAGTACTAGTGGCAGTTTCTGTGATCATGGTGTTGGTCTGTTCGTTGGCGGTGGCAGTGGTATTAGTAGTAGTAGTAGTCGTACTAGTGGCAGTTGCTGTGGTCGGGAGGGTGGTCCCGTCGTTGGGGGTGGCAGTGGTATTAGTAGTAGTAGTAGTAGTAGTAGTAGTAGTAGTAGTAGTAGTAGTAGTAGTAGTAGTAGTACTAGTGGCAGTTGCTGTGACCGTCGGGGTGGTCTCGTCGTTGGCGATGGCAGTGGTATTAGTAGTAGTAGTAGTAGTAGTAGTAGTAGTAGTAGTAGTAGTAGTGGTGGCAGTTTGCTGTGGTCGTCGGTGTGGCCTCGTCGTTGGCGGTGGCATTGGTATTAGTTGTAGTAGTACTAGTAGTAGTAATAGTAGTAGTAGTAGTAGTGGTACTAGTGGCAGTTGCTGTGGTCGTCGGGGTGGTCTCGTCGTTGGCGGTGGCAGTGGTATTAGTAGTATTAATAGTAGTAGTAGTAGTAGTAGTAGTAGTAGTAGTAGTACTAGTGGCAGTTGCTGTGGTCGTCGGGGTGGTCTCGTCGTTGGCGGTGGCAGTGGTATTAGTAGTAGTAGTAGTAGTAGTAGTAGTAGTAGTAGTAGTAGTAGTTGTAGTAGTAGTAGTAGTAGTAGTAGTAGTAGTAGTGCTAGTGGCAGTTGCTGTGGTCGTCGGTGTGGTCTCGTCGATGGTTGTGGCAGTGGTATTAGTAGTATTAATAGTAGTAGTAGTAGTAGTAGTAGTAGTACTAGTGGCAGTTGCTGTGGTCGTCGGGGTGGTCTCGTCGTTGGCGGTGGCAGTGGTATTAGTAGTAGTAGTAGTAGTAGTAGTAGTAGTAGTAGTAGTAGTGCTAGTGGTGGTTCCTGTGGTCGTCGGGGTGATCTCGTCGTTGGCGGTGGCAGTGGTAGTAGTAGTAGTAGTAGTAGTAGTAGTAGTAGTAGTAGTAGTAGTAGTAGTAGTAGTAGTGCTAGTGGCAGTCGCTTTGGTCGTGGGGGTGGTTTCGTGGTTGGCGGTGGCAGTGTTATTAGTAGTAGTAGTAGTACTATTAGTAGTAGTAGTAGCAGTAGTAGTAGTAGTAGTAATAGTAGTAGTAGTAGTACTAGTGGCAGTTGCTGTGGTCGTCGGGGTGGTCTCGTCTTTGGAGGTGGCAGTGGTATTATTAGTAGTAGTAGTACTAGTGGCAGTTGCTGTGGTGGTCGGGGTGGTCTCGTCGTTGGCGGTGGCAGTGGTATTAGTAGTAGTAGTAATAGTAGTAGTAGTAGTAGTAGTAGTAGTAGTGCTAGTGGTAGTTGCTGTGTCGTCGGGGTGATCTCGTCGTTGGCGGTGGCAGTGGTATTAATAGTAGTAGTAGTAGTAGTAGTAGTAGTAGTAGTAGTAGTAGTAGTAGTAGTAGTAGTAGTAGTAGTAGTAGTAGTAGTAGTAGTAGTAGTAGTGCTAGTGCCGTTGTTGTGGTCGTGGGATTGGTCTCGTCGTTGGCGGTGGCAGTGGTATTAATAGTGGTAGTAGTAGTAGTAGTAGTAGTAGTAGTAGTAGTAGTAGTAGTAGTAGTAGTAGTAGTAGTAGAGCTAGTGGCAGTTGCTATGGTCGTTGCGGTGGTATTGTCGTTGGCGGTGGCAGTGGTATTAGTAGTAGTAGTTGTAGTGCTAGTGGCAGTTGCTGTGGTCGTCGAGGTGGTCTCGCCGTTGTCGGAGGCAGTGGTATTAGTAGTAGTAGTAGTAGTAGTAGTAGTAACAGTGCTAGTGGCAGTTGCTGTGGTCGTGGGGGTGGTCTCGTCGTTGGCGGTGGCTTTGGTATTAGTAGTAGTAGTGCTAGTGGCAGTCGCTGTGGTCGTGGGGTTGGTCTCGTCGTTGGCGGTGGCATTGGTATTAGTAGTATTAGTAATAGTGGCAGTTGCTGTGGTCGTGGGGGTGGTCTCGTCGTTTGCGGTGGCAGTGGTAGTAGTAGTAGTAGTAGTAGTAGTAGTAGTAGTAGTAGTAGTAGAAGTACCAGTGACAGTAGCAGTGTTCGTCGGGGTGGTCTCGTCGTTGGCGGTGGCAGTGGCATTAGTAGTAGTAATAGTAGTACTAGTGGCAGTTGCAGTGGTCGTCAGGGTGGTCTCGAAGTTGGCGGTGGCAGTGGTATTAGTAGTAGTAGTAGTAGTAGTAGTAGTAGTATTAGTAGTAGTAGTAGTAGTAGTAGTAGTAGTAGTACTAGGGGCAGTTGCTATGGTCGACGGGGTGGTCTCGTCGTTGGCGATGGCAGTGGTATTAGTAGTAGCAGTAGTAGTACTAGTGGCAGTTCCTGTGCTTATGGGGGTGGTCTCGTCGTTGGCGGTGGCAGTGGTATTAGTACTAGTAGTAGTAGTAGTAGGTGTCGTACAATTGGCAGTTGCTGTGGTCGGGAGGGTGGTCCCGTCGTTGGCGGTGGCAGTGGTATTAGTAGTAGTAGTAGTAGTAGTAGTAGTAGTAGTAGTAGTAGTAGTAGTAGTAGTAGTAGTAGTAGTAGTATTAGTACTAGTGGCAGTTGCTGTGGTCGTCGGGGTGGTCTCGTCGTTGGCGATGGCAGTGGTATTAGTAGTAGTAGTAGTAGTAGTAGTAGTAGTAGTAGTAGTAGTAGTGGTGGCAGTTTGCTGTGGTCGTCGGTGTGGCCTCGTCGTTGGCGGTGGCATTGGTATTAGTTGTAGTAGTACTAGTAGTAGTAATAGTAGTAGTAGTAGTAGTGGTACTAGTGGCAGTTGCTGTGGTCGTCGGGGTGGTCTCGTCGTTGGCGGTGGCAGTGGTATTAGTAGTATTAATAGTAGTAGTAGTAGTAGTAGTAGTAGTAGTAGTAGTAGTAGTACTAGTGGCAGTTGCTGTGGTCGTCGGGGTGGTCTCGTCGTTGGCGGTGGCAGTGGTATTAGTAGTAGTAGTAGTAGTAGTAGTAGTAGTAGTAGTAGTAGTAGTAGTAGTAGTAGTAGTAGTAGTAGTGCTAGTGGCAGTTGCTGTGGTCGTCGGTGTGGTCTCGTCGATGGTTGTGGCAGTGGTATTAGTAGTATTAATAGTAGTAGTAGTAGTAGTAGTAGTAGTAGTACTAGTGGCAGTTGCTGTGGTCGTCGGGGTGGTCTCGTCGTTGGCGGTGGCAGTGGTATTAGTAGTAGTAGTAGTAGTAGTAGTAGTAGTAGTAGTGCTAGTGGTGGTTCCTGTGGTCGTCGGGGTGATCTCGTCGTTGGCGGTGGCAGTGGTAGTAGTAGTAGTAGTAGTAGTAGTAGTAGTAGTAGTAGTAGTAGTAGTGCTAGTGGCAGTCGCTTTGGTCGTGGGGGTGGTTTCGTGGTTGGCGGTGGCAGTGTTATTAGTAGTAGTAGTAGTACTATTAGTAGTAGTAGTAGCAGTAGTAGTAGTAGTAGTAATAGTAGTAGTAGTAGTACTAGTGGCAGTTGCTGTGGTCGTCGGGGTGGTCTCGTCTTTGGAGGTGGCAGTGGTATTATTAGTAGTAGTAGTACTAGTGGCAGTTGCTGTGGTGGTCGGGGTGGTCTCGTCGTTGGCGGTGGCAGTGGTATTAGTAGTAGTAGTAATAGTAGTAGTAGTAGTAGTAGTAGTAGTAGTAGTGCTAGTGGTAGTTGCTGTGTCGTCGGGGTGATCTCGTCGTTGGCGGTGGCAGTGGTATTAATAGTAGTAGTAGTAGTAGTAGTAGTAGTAGTAGTAGTAGTAGTAGTAGTAGTAGTAGTAGTAGTAGTAGTAGTAGTAGTAGTAGTAGTAGTAGTAGTAGTGCTAGTGCCGTTGTTGTGGTCGTGGGATTGGTCTCGTCGTTGGCGGTGGCAGTGGTATTAATAGTGGTAGTAGTAGTAGTAGTAGTAGTAGTAGTAGTAGTAGTAGTAGTAGTAGTAGTAGTAGTAGAGCTAGTGGCAGTTGCTATGGTCGTTGCGGTGGTATTGTCGTTGGCGGTGGCAGTGGTATTAGTAGTAGTAGTTGTAGTGCTAGTGGCAGTTGCTGTGGTCGTCGAGGTGGTCTCGCCGTTGTCGGAGGCAGTGGTATTAGTAGTAGTAGTAGTAGTAGTAGTAGTAACAGTGCTAGTGGCAGTTGCTGTGGTCGTGGGGGTGGTCTCGTCGTTGGCGGTGGCTTTGGTATTAGTAGTAGTAGTGCTAGTGGCAGTCGCTGTGGTCGTGGGGTTGGTCTCGTCGTTGGCGGTGGCATTGGTATTAGTAGTATTAGTAATAGTGGCAGTTGCTGTGGTCGTGGGGGTGGTCTCGTCGTTTGCGGTGGCAGTGGTAGTAGTAGTAGTAGTAGTAGTAGTAGTAGTAGTAGTAGTAGTAGTAGTAGTAGTAGAAGTACCAGTGACAGTAGCAGTGTTCGTCGGGGTGGTCTCGTCGTTGGCGGTGGCAGTGGCATTAGTAGTAGTAATAGTAGTACTAGTGGCAGTTGCAGTGGTCGTCAGGGTGGTCTCGAAGTTGGCGGTGGCAGTGGTATTAGTAGTAGTAGTAGTAGTAGTAGTAGTAGTAGTATTAGTAGTAGTAGTAGTAGTAGTAGTAGTAGTAGTAGTAGTACTAGGGGCAGTTGCTATGGTCGACGGGGTGGTCTCGTCGTTGGCGATGGCAGTGGTATTAGTAGTAGCAGTAGTAGTACTAGTGGCAGTTCCTGTGCTTATGGGGGTGGTCTCGTCTTTGGCGGTGGCAGTGGTATTAGTACTAGTAGTAGTAGTAGTAGGTGTCGTACAATTGGCAGTTGCTGTGGTCGGGAGGGTGGTCCCGTCGTTGGCGGTGGCAGTGGTATTAGTAGTAGTAGTAGTAGTAGTAGTAGTAGTAGTAGTAGTAGTAGTAGTAGTAGTAGTAGTAGTAGTAGTAGTAGTATTAGTACTAGTGGCAGTTGCTGTGGTCGTCGGGGTGGTGTCGTCGTTGGCGATGGCAGTTATATTAGTAGTAGTAGTACTAGTAGTAGTGCTAGCGGCAGTTCTGTGGTCGTGGGGGTGGTCTCGTCGTTGGCGATGGCAGTGGTATTAGTAGTAGTAGTAGTAGTAGGGCTAGTGGCAGTTGCTGTGGTCGTTGGGTTGGTCTCGTCGATGGCGGTGGCAGTGGTATTAGTAGTAGTAGTAGTAGTATTTCTAGTGGCAGTTGCTGTGGTCGTGGGGGTTGTCTCGACGTTGGCAATGGCAGTGATATTACTAGTAGTAGTAGTAATGCTAGTGGCAGATGCTGTGGTCGTGGGGATTGTCTTGTCGTTGGCGGTGGCAGTGTTATTAGTAGTAGTAGTAGCAGTAGTAGTGCTAGTGGCAGTTGCTGTGGTCGTGGGGTTGGTGTCGTCGTTGGCGATGGCAGAGGTAGTAGTAGTATTAGTATTAGTGCCAGTGGCAGTTTTTGTGGTCGTGGGGGTGGCCTCGTCGTTGGCGATGGCAGTGGTATTAGTAGTAGCAGTATTAGTAGTACTAGTGGCAGTTGCTTTGGTCGTGGTGGTGGTTTCGTCGTTGGCGATGGCAGTGGTTTTAGTAGTATTAGAAGTAGTGCTAGTGGCAGTTGCTGTGGTCGTGGGGTTGGTCACGTCGTTAGCGGTGGCAGTGGTATTAATAGTAGTAGTAGTAGTAGTAGTAGTAGTAGTAGTAGTAGTAGTAGTAGTAGTAGTGCTAGTGGCAGGTGCTGTGGTCGTGGGTGTGGTCTCGTCGTTGGCGTTGGCAGTGGTATTATTAGTAGTAGCAGTAGTGCTAGTGGCAGTTGCTGAGGTCGTGGGGGTGGTGTCGTCGTTGGCGGTGGCAGTGTTATTAGTAGTAGTAGTATTAGCAGTACTAGTGGCAGTTGCTGTGGTCGTCGTGGTGGTCTCGTCGTTGGCGATGGCAGCGGTATTAGTAGTAGTAGTACGAGTGGCAATTGGTGTGGTCGTGGGGGTGGCCTCGTCGTTGGTGATGGCAGTGGTATTAGTAGTAGTAATAGTGGTAGTTGTAGTACTAGTGACAGTTGCTGTGGTCGTCGGGGTGGTCTCGTCATTGGCGATGGCAGGGGTATTAGTAGTATTAGTAGTAGTAATAGTAGTAGTAGTAGTAGTAGTAGTGCTAGTGGCAGTTGCTGTGGTCGAGGGAGTGGTCTGGTCGTTGGCGGTGGCAGTGGTATTAGTAGTAGTAGTAGTAGTAGTAGTACTAGTGGCAGTTGCTGTGGTCGTCGGGGTGGTGTCGTCGTTGGCGGTAGCAGTGGTATTAGTAGTAGTAGTGCTAACGGCAGTTGGTGTGGTCGTGGGGGTGGTCTCGTCGTTGGCAATGGCAGTGGTATTGGTAGTAGTAGTACTAGTGGCAGTTGCTGTGGTTGTAGGGGTGGTCTCGTCGTTGGCGATTAAAGTGGTATTAGTAATAGTAGCACTAGGGACAGTTGCTGTGGTCGTCGGTGTGGTCTCGTCGTTGGCGGTGGCAGTGGTATTATTTGTAGTAGCAGTAGTAGTAGTAGTACTAGTGGCAGTTGCTGTGGTCGTCGGGGTGGTCTCGTCGTTGCCGGTGGCATTGGTATTAGTAGGAGTAGTAGTAGTTCTAGTGGCAGTTGCTGTGGTCGTCGGGGTGGTCTCGTCGTTGGTGATGGCAGTGGTATTAGTGGTAGTAGTAGTAGTAGTAGTAGTAGTAGTAGTAGTAGTAGTAGTAGTAGTAGTAGTAGTAGTAGTAGTGGCAGTTGCAGAGGTCGTCGGGGTGGTCTCGTCGTTGGCCGTGGCAGTGGTATTAGTAGTAGTAGTAGTAGTAGTAGTAGTAGTAGTAGTAGTAGTGCTAGTGGCAGTCGCTGTGGTCGTGGGGTTGGTCTCGTCGTTGGCGGTGGCATTGGTATTAGTAGTAGTAGTAATAGTGGCAGTTGGTGTGGTCGTGGGGGTGATCTCGTCGTTGGCGGTGGCATTGGTATTAGTAGTAGTAGTAATAGT